>NC_057390.1:86834698-86875564 GCF_019320065.1 Cervus canadensis | reverse complement strand
TTGAAGAAACAGACCAAAGGATTAATCTCAAAAAATACAAGCAACTCCAGAACTCAATTCCAGAAAATAAATGACCATCAAAAATGGGCCAAAGACTAAACAGACATTTCTCCAAGAAGACATACAGATGGCTAACAAACACATTAAAAGATGCTCAACATCACTCATTATCAGAGAAATGCAAATCAAAACCACAATGAGGTACCATTACACGCCAGTCAGGATGGCTGCTATCCAAAAGTCTACAAGCAATAAATGCTGGAGAGGGTGTGGAGAAAAGGGAACCCTCTTACACTGTTGGTGGGATGCAAACTAGTACAGCCGCGATGAAAACAGTGTGGAGATTTCTTAAAAAACTGGAAATAGAAGCCATATGACCCAGCCAATCCCACTTCGCGGCATACACACTGAGGAAACCAGATCTGAAAGAGACACGTGCACCCCAATGTTCATCGCAGCACTGTTTATAATAGCCAGGACATGGAAGCAACCTAGATGCCCATCAGCAGACGAATGGATAAGGAAGCTGTGGTACATATACACCACGGAATATTACTCAGCCATTAAAAAGAATTCATTTGAATCAGTTCTAATGAGATGGATGAAACTGGAGCCCCTTATACAGAGTGAAGTAAGCCAGAAAGATAAAGAACATTACAGCATACTAACACATATATATGGAATTTAGAAAGATGGTAACAACAACCCTATATGCAAAATGGAAAAAAGAGACACAGAAATACAGAACAAACTTTTGAACTCTGTGGGAGAATGTGAGGGTGGGATATTTCAAAAGAACAGCATGTATACTATCTATGGTGAAACAGATCACCAGCCCAGGTGGGATGCATGAGAGAAGTGCTCGGGCCTGGTGCACTGGGAAGACTCAGAGGAATCGGGTGGAGAGGGAGGTGGGAGGGGGGATCGGGATGGGGAATACGTGTAAATCTATGGCTGATTCATATCAATGTATGACCAAAAAAAATAAAAATTAAAAAAAAAATAAATGAATGGGTTTCTTGCTGGGAAAGAGAACATGTGACCTCAAGGAAACAACTCAGACCCTGTTTATGAGGACAGCCTGCACTCCTGATTCAGATAGACCCAGCTCACACCTGTGCCCACTCCTCCCCCGAGTGGGAGGAATGTCTTTAATGGAGTCTGGACACAGCAGAGGGGCCACCCCAAGAAAGGACCATTTGGAGGCAGAAGAGGGGGCGGCAGGTGGAAACTGGAGAGAAGGCTTCCAGAGAAGCCTTCTGTGCTCCTTGCACACTAAGTTGCAAACAAGTTTAGTGTCAAATAATGAGAAAAAGGACCAGGAAATGTGAGTCTGCTCAGAGCTCAGACAGGGAAGACCACAGTGTCCCCTTCAGGTGTCTCTCACTCTTCAACTTTTAGTTGCCAACATATTGCTCTTGTTCAGTCACTAAGTCACGTATGACATTTTGTGACCCCATGGATTGCAGCATGCCAGGCTTCCCTGTCCTTCACTACCTCCTGGAGTTTGTCCAAACTCAAGTCCATTGAGTCGGTGATGCCATCCAACCATCTCATCCTCTGTCATCCTTTTCTCCTCTGCCTTCAGTCTTTCCCAGCATCAGGGTCTTTTCCAATGAGTGGGCTGTTTATATCAGGTGGCCAAAGTATTGAAGCTTCAGTTTCAACATCAGTCCTTCCAATGAATCTTCAAGTTGATGGATATGCCAACTCTCTGGTGTAAATCAGAGACAATTATTTACTTCTTCCTGAAATTATCAAATAAATTGCAAGGGATTTATGCCAAAGAAGTTTTTATTTAACATTTAAGGGGGGTGAGAAGGCATAATGTGATTCACCCAGGTGCCACTTAGGCACACCGAGGAGATGCTGTGTTGTCTGCGAGTATGTGGAATTGGCTAATATGACACATAGCTCACTGAGAAAATTGCCTGAAACTGCCCAATGATATTTTCTAAGAACAAAAATAATCTTCCAGCCAAGTTATTGAGCACTTATTACAGACTTTATCATAATAATAGTAATAACTAATAATGGTTAAAGTTTACCTGTCAAGACTTCCCTGGTAGCTTAGCTGGTAAAGAATCTGCCTGCAATGTAGGAGACCCTGGTTCAATTCCTGGGTCAGGAAGATCTCCTGGAGAAGGGATACACTACCGACTCCAGTATTTATGGGCTTCTTGGTGGCTCAGATGGTAAAGAATCTGCCTGCAATGCACGAGACCTGGGTTTCATCCCTGGGTTGGGAAGATCCCCTGGAGGAGGGCATGGCAATCCACTCCAGTATTCTTGCCTAGAGATTCCCCATGGACAGAGGAGCCTGGTGGGCTACAGTCCATGGAGTCTCTGAGAGTTGGACACGACTGAGTGACTAAGCACAGCACACAAAGTTTATCCAATGGGATACTGTATCACGTTTTTATACAAATTTTATATGGAAACCAATAATAAAACCACACAAATGTTTCAAAGCTAAACGAAGCACAGAGAATGCATGTAACAAGTACCTGGAATCCAGAGAAAGAAGAGATTTAAACTCTTCCAGAAGGATTGGCTTGGAGCATAAAGATATCCCCTGCATTTGCAGACTGAAGGAGTAAAGAGCAGTAATGAGTGCTGGGCATGGAAGGGGAAGAGAACGACCTGGCGCTTGTGGAGAAGGTGCCTGAGATTCACAGAGGAGGTTTCACTTGAGCTGCAGCTGGAAGAAGACTGCACGAGGGTTTACAAAGGCGAGCGGAGTGGGTCATAGTCAAAGAGGCAGAGGAGAAGCCGAGCATCCCATCCTTCAGGAAGGAGAAGCCATTTCTGCAGGTTTGTGCCTCAGCAAGGAGCACAGGCACCCAGACTGTAGATTGCACATGCGCGCCGAACGTGCAGGAAACGTCTAGGACTTTCTGGGTGGCTCGAGTTAACGACTCCTCTGATTTAATATGAGCTGTTAAACCGAATCACTGCATTTCAACCGAATTATCATACCACCGAAAACGCTCGTCAGCCTGTCACTGCTGAGGCTGCAACTTGAACCCTCTGATGATTTAACTTTCCTGCAATATTCCGTCTTCTTAACATAAAACTGTAGACAAATGACTCGGCTGCACACAGACATTCTTTTAATATTTTTCGGGCAACTTCTTTACGAGTCCAGGGACCCTCTGCCCCTCAACTCAGTGGAACAGCTTAGCATGAGAATCTTGGCTGCAAAACCCAAGCATTCTGCACTAGCAGATGGAGCGCGTGGCCATTTTTGAAGCAGAACAAATGTATGAATTTAATTAGAGAGCAGTTGACAAGCTCCTTTCCTTTAGTTGCATAATGTTGAAGATAATTGTGATAAGGTACATGCTTTCTTATTTCTTACCATGATAAATGGTTGCAACATTTTCTCATTTTTTTCCCCTGATTTTCTATATGTCTTCCTCACTTTAGGAGCTCATTAACAATATTGTTTATGCAACAATTTTTTTTTCAGGTTTGTGGCAAAGACTGGCTATCTCTGTGATGCTGTGAACACATGGGCCCTGAATCTATGGCTGTCAGAGAGCATGCAGCAGCCCGCCTTTGAGACCATGAGCCTCTCCCCACTGAAGCGATTTGTCAGGGAAGTTGTGAATTGGATCAGGTGTAGTCTCTTCAGAGGGGAGGTCTCAGTGCATTCTGTTATTTTTATAGGGGATGCTTTAGGGGCATAATCTCTGGCCTAACAATAAATTAAAGAAAGAGCTAAGGACAAAGGAAGCACACTTCATCTCAGTCCAGTTCTTGATATTAAGCAGCACCAGTTCTCCAAGGGTCAGTGTGAATGGAGTGGTTGTGGAACTCTCAACAGACAGAAAGCCCCTCCTAATATGTTTGATCCATAAGAGGATTAAGTGGGAAATTGGGGGGACAGATGAGTCATGAGCAAGAATTTTTTAACTCTTAGGTATTTTTCTTTATTTGTAAAATGGTTATAATACCATCTCACTTACATTTTAGACTAAGGCCAATTAAGAGCAATGATGTATGTACACAAACTGGAGGCATTCAGATGTTAAGGATGAACACATTACTGAGCCATTCACTAACCATGGCCTGGGAGGCTCCCTCAAATGCCTGGGCCAGGCCACCTGTTCCTTGAGGACCCCCAGCATCTGAACTACATCGGATTGTGGAAATCTTCTGTTCTCTTTGGGACTCATTGTAACTGTTCATCTGCCTGCTGAAATCTGGGCCCTCATGGACTGCAGTGATGTGTGGAGGGGAATGACGGTTAGGGGACAGTGCATAGACATTGAGACCGACTCTCCAGCTTCTTCCAAGTCACGTGAAATGAGAACGGCTCAAGATGGGACCCAGAATATGCCACGTGGCCCAGGAAAATGGAAATAGAGGAATCCTTTATGTAATCACTGAACAAACACATATCAAGAAATTGCCATTGATCAGTCTCGTGTTCAATACATGAGAATGCAGAACAGATATCATTCCTGCTCCATTGAGAAGAGCTTAGTGGCAGACACCTACAATAAAGAGTAAAACAACATACACAGGTGATCAGGACTCCAGGGAAGAAAGCAGGATTGGAGGCAGGTGGTGAGTGATGAAATGACATCGCTGTTCCAGAAATGTTTAAGATGTGATGTGAAGACATAAAAGAAGCCCATCAGGAGAAGAACACCAGACTGAAGGTACAGCCTGTATGCAGGTCCTGAGGCAGAGAGGGACTCTCATTTCTGAGGAGACATAGACTTACATTATGGGCAAAGTTGTGTCTCCACAAAGGATACTCTGAAGTCCCAACCTCAGGGACCTCTGAATGTAGCCTTCTTTGGAAGTAGGGTGTTGGCTCAAACTAATGTCCATTGAGTCAGTGATGCCATCCAACCACCTCATCCTCTGTTGTCCCCTTCTCCTCCTGCCTTCAATCTTTCCCAACATCAGGGTCTTTTCCAATGAGTTGGCTCTTCCCATTTGGTGACCAAAGTCTTGGAGCTTCAGCATCAGTCCTTCCAATGCATATTCAAGCATGATTTCCTCTAGGATTGACTAGTTTGATCTTCTTGCTGTCCAAGGGACTCTCAAGAGTCTTCTCCAGCACCACAGTTTGAAAGCAACTAATTTTAAAATTAGAGCATTTTATTCACAATGTTTCATTAGCTTATTATGTGTAATTCTTCTGCATGAGCTTCTCTTCAAAGTTAAAGTCAAGGATTATGCTACACACAAAGCCATTCTGTCTGAACTTATGTCTAAATTCAGGGATTGGTATTTCACTTTAGACTTCAGAATTATGGGACTTGGAATAGATTACTTAATGGTTCAGTGTTCTCTTCATTCCATAATTCTTAACATGAAGGTGGTAGGTTTGAAATATGTTTAGAAATTTACATGCTGCATTATGCTCTCTGAAATTATAAACACATGATGTCTATACATTTTAGGTATGGTTTCAGGAACCTATAAAAACCAAAATTGTAGAAAATCTTTAGTCTCTGCTATCTAGTATGAAATAGGTTGTTTTGGATATTACAATGAATAGAAAATGCAAAATTTATGTTGGTGGCAACTGTGAGTTTATTTTTAAGTGATATTAACTGACAGCACATCACGTTCAAAATGGTCTTTAGCAGGTGTTCTTAGGAAGTAAAGCTGTGTTGCTATTAAAAGTCTATAACAGGAAATGATTATATTAGAACAATGTATTATAATCCTGGAATATTAAAAGCAAAGTGATCCCTAGATAATCATGATCAGATTATTTTCAGAGGCAGTGCTGTTGGAATGGGGCTGTGGACCCTGGTGATTACAAGACGAGGACATTTCAGCACTGAGAGGCTGACACCTGTTCTGATAGTGGGGCTCGCTCTGAGAGGCTCACTAGGGAACCAGTGGAAAGGGGCCCATTCACTGAAATGTGAGTCCTAACGCATTAAAAACATGCATGCTCTTCAGCACATCCAGTCTATACTCATTCTGAATTAAAGATCAGTGAAATGGAAACATGGAACAATATGTAGAAAATGTATTCAGGGGACTATTAGTAGTATGAAAAGCAAAGCTCAAACAAGACCCCTCAAATGCTTTACGGTTGTCCCCGGGCATAGTACAACCTGAATGCCGTCCTGGGAAGCCACAGAAGAGCAAATCCACAGTTACAGCCAGCACTGAATACAACCACAGCACATGGCAGAGTGAAAAAGGAAATCACAGCTTCAAAATTATGTATTCTTTCACTCTATGAAAAATTTAATGTTTACAATACTTTATTACTGATCACTGTATCATATTTCCTTTCACTTTCTAATGTATTAAATTATAAGCTTTTTCTGAAAAAAATGAACTTTCTTTTTCAAAATGTGCAACTTATTACATGAACAAGCACAAACAAGGATTGTGTAAACAAGCATAGTTCTGTATAAAAATGTGTATACACGTTTGCCCAGGAGGTTACACACGGACTGTTCACAGTAACATACAAAGTTGCTGATGAAACTGGTTTTGGGACCCTTGGTCTATTCCTGTAATTTGCTATTTACCAGGAAACACTTGTCATCACAGGGATTACAACTACTGTTAGTCAGCAAATGGTCCAATTTTCTAATGCATCATATTCCCTGAGAATGGCTTTGCTGTGTCTCAAATGTCCTGATTTCGAATTTTATGTTAATTCTCATTATCTGTTTCACTTCCCTCCTATGCCATTTTCTAAGACACAATACTGCCTTCATCTGATACTCAACTACACTGATAATCTACCAATCATTACAATGAGGGAAATTAATTTTAAAAATATTGTTCTAAAAGAAATAATAATGTAGCTTGCAAGTTTCATTTAATATTAGACACACTCAGACGTTTCTGACAATTCCTGTGTGTTTTCACATCTTGCCTGCTCCCCTGGGAACACTTTTATCTACCTTTGGAAGCAGCTGCTTGTTGCTTGTCCAGTCTCCCAGTTGTGTCCTACTCTTCGAGACCCCATGGACTGCAGCTCACCAGGCCTTCCTGCCTGTCCCTCACTATCTCCGGGAGTTTGACCAAGTTCATGTCCGTTGCATCAGTGATGCCATCTAGCCGTCTCATCCTCTGAGGCCCTCTTCTCCTAAGAGGCTGCTTACTGGTGCAATATTTGCCAGAAGTAATAACACACCTCCAGGAGAGAAAAGTTTTCCCTTGCATCTGAGGAACTTTACAAAGAAAAAAAAAAAATCAACTGGTGTATAGGCAGCATCTGCTGTTTAATACAAGTCTTCTCATATGGGTATAAAGTGAGTCCCTCTCTCAAAGGATAATTTTCCTGCTAACCAAATATTACATCCAAGAAAACAGGTGGAAAGAGCTTTAGAGAAACAATAAGTAGCTGAGCAAGGATTAAGCTAATTGTATGAATAATAATATCTCTGTGCTGTGCTTAGTCGCTCAGTTGTGTCCGACTCTTTGCGTCTCCATGGACTGTAGCTTGCCTCCTCTGTCCATGTTTTTTTTCTTTTTTTCCCCAGGCAAGAACACTAGAGTATGTTGCCATCTCCTTCTCCAGGGGTTGAACCCGGTCTCCCTCATTTCAGGTAGATTCTTTACTGTCTGAGCCACAAGGGAAGCTCCTTCTAAAGATGAAGTCAACCATAGCATGTGATTACAGTGCCTCATCCCAGGTTTCACTGGGACAAATCAGTGACCAAGTCCCAGTAAATACGGACCAGAGCTCCTCATTTTGAAACAATTATTTCACTCCTAAAGAGTTTAACTATGAAATTAATTAGCATAAGAAGTTCCTTCCTGGTTCACAGAAGTGTCTGTAATGGGACAATACTGTCTCAGATGCTGCGTGCAAACACATAATGTGTGTGTGTGTGTGTGTGAATGCACAAGTGTGTGTGTGTGAATGCACAAGTGTGTGTGACTAATATCCTGAACATATCACATTGCTCAGCCATTTTATTAAGTGGAGACTAGTTAGTTCAGTCCCATTATTGGCAGCATCTGGTGATAAATGTATAGTGATTGGAACCGTGTTTTGTGATGTATTTTGCCTAATAATTAAAGTCATTGGCTTTGATCTCTACAGGTCCCAAGAGATCAAAGCTAATTCTTGGAGGAATCCATCCACTCAAGAAACAATTTCTCTTCCTGTTCTCTGATAGCACTTTGAGATTATCCATCATTAGCGAGAAAAAAAAAAAAAAAAGAATTCTAAGCAAAAAATGAAATGAACTTGTTCCAAAAACAGCAGGTTCCTCAAAAGTTAACAGGTCAAGCTGTGAAACTCAACCAGCAGGGTGCCCTGACCAGAACAACAAGCACACCTTCGTGTTATCAAGGACCTGCTTTGGAAGGGAGCAAAAGTACCCCCGCCCCAAATGAACCTGCACAAGGACCTAAACTACCCCTCTCCAAAGTCATCAACACTACCCCCTCATCAGCCCACCATGCATTATCACCCCTATGAACTTGCAAGAGTTTTTTTGCCTAATTTGCTTTTTAGCAGAAAGGTGGACATGCAAAAATAAAAAATTAAAAAGAAAGCATAATGAATAGATAAACTGTCCTGGGGCCATAGGGCGCAGTGTAATCTAGAAAGCATGGCTGGGGGAATTTCTTTTAACTTCTCAGCTGACACCTTTGAAAGGTGGTAGAATCTAGCGTGTACATTCTGGTCTTCTTTTTGCATCATTTTAAGCATCACCTGACAGAAGTTTCTGTGGAAGAACTGACTGGATGTGAGGGAAATATTCTGTTCTCAGGTGACACAGGAAAGTTCCCGCACACATAATCCATTATGAAGACGGAGGCTCTCCCTGTCTGTTTTTTTGACAGCAAAACCCAGAGGAACTGACAAGCAGGCCTCATCTCTCTCTGCCATCCTGAGCTCTCAGCCTGTCTGAGCACAGTGTCACATTGAGGATGCTCTTTCCTTTCTTCCCCTGGGACATGTCCTTCCCTTCTTCATCTTCTCTCCTTGCAGCTCTCCCTGGAAGCGGGGTTCACAATCACAGGCCAGTCTGGAGATGACAAGCCCCCACTGCATACAACTTCAGCCAAACATTCCCTGGAGTCCGCTGGCCGCCTCTTAATTGGCCCCCACGGCTGGTTCTCTGCTCATGCCCTGCTCCAAAATTAGAAGCATTTGATGTGAACAAAGCTCCTGAAATTCCACTTCCTGACCCCCTGCCCGTCTGTCCTCACTCTAAGAGACTCACAGTGTTACAGACAAGCAGCCTCCTCCCAGCAGTTACACAAAGGTCAGAAAACTCTCAAAGAATCAGAGCAATGTGAATGTCTGCCTGGGAATTACCGAATGTGTGTGCGCGTGGAAAGCCAGATCTTTCAAAAGATAAATATCACGGACAGAGAGCTGAGGGACCTTTGTGTTCTCACCGTTTACTGTGAGATTTACAAAGTCCAAGTTGCTCAGTCCTGCATTTGGTGCTACTTTCAGAGGCCTCCACTGTCTGCTATCATTTATTATCGGCCTCACACCTGCTCTTCTCCACTCTCCCATCCCCACATTTCTGGGAGATGGAGTTTTCATTGACTCAGTTTAGATCAAATGTTCGTTATGGAACCATTTAGGTGTGGCCAGGAATTTAAGGTCATCTCCTTAAAAAATAAGGCGTTTCAGAAGTGTTTAAAGAGGACACTGGAAAATAGTTTGTTTTCAATATTTATAACTGAAGAAAACAAAAATTAGACCAATGTCTCTACTCCTCCCACTTTCAGCAGTAGCAAGAAGAAAAACAAGTTACTATGTTGTCTGAAAATGAAAGTGAAGGTTGCTCAGTTGTGTCCGACTCTTTGCAACTCCATGGACTATAAGCTCCATGAAATTCTCCAGGCCAGAATACTGGAGTGGGTAGCTGTTCCCTTCTCCAGGGAATCTTCCCAAACCAGAGATCAAACCCAGGTCTCCCGGATTGCAAGCAGATTCTTTATCAGCTGAGTCACAAGGGAAGCCCGAAACCACATCTATATCTGGCAAACTCCATGACTTAGGTTCTGCAGCCGCGGGGCAAATTTAAGAATGGCGTATTCGTGAGACGCATGGATGTTACATCTGGTGGTTGACATTGGGGAAAGAGGCAGGCTACAGTCCATGAGGTAGCAAAAGACACAAGTTAGTGACTAAAGAACAATGAACATAGGTGGATAGAGCTGAATATTCTCCAGGAAGGTGGCTGAAAACCTGTCTTCCACTTGGGTCCTTGTAGCCATGCATCTTGCAAGCACTCCACTCTCAAACGTGCCCTGGGCCTGCAGAACCTAAGTGATGGAGTCAGCCAGGTATGGGTGTGGTTTCAGAGCAGCAGAGCTCAGACTTTGGGGTCACGCAGAGCACAAGGTGCCTCTCGATTCATCTTTTCTCATGCTTGTGGCTTTGAGTGTGGTCACAAGAGCTCATTTCCTGACACCTCTCCTGCCTCACTTGTACAATGTGGGTGAGGATAATGCCTACATCTTGGAACAATTGAGAGAACAGAAGAATGGGGTGTGGGAACATGCAGAGCACAGCGCCCACCCTGTCCTCAGCTCTGATTTTCTACTGAGAAAAATCAGACCACCATACCATGCGGTACCCAGCGTGAAGGCCAGGATTAGTGTTCCGGCTTCTGACACCTACAGTGACACCCAGGAAGATTTACCAGTTCCAGTGTCTGTTTTCCAAAGGTCCAGAATATAAACCTGAACCCTCTTAGTGGTAATTAGCATCCGAGAAGGTAATGGAATTTGCCTGTGAAAAATGGTAATATTACATATCCTGGGGGGCTGCAAAATGCTCGCAGTTATGATCATACACTATTGTGGATGTGAGTGTCTCAGGCTTTGAAAGCTAACCGCAGGCTAATGCATGAAGTAGAATCTGAGTGTCAGCTTTCCAAAATCTGATTCCTTGTGGTGGAAGACCAGATAAAATTGTGGATTTATTTTCTCCTCAAAAACAAAATGCCAGTCAAAACCAGTTCTTGTTATCTCTGTGCTCAAGCTAATCAAAGCCTGGCAGTAATGTGAAAGACACTGAAAACTTGCTGATTTTAGAATAATAATGACTTTCAAAAAATGGCTGACACCTACAAGATGTTTGTTACAGGTGGCGTAAGGATGGAATTTAACCAGTGTATCTAATTTGAAAGGCTTGGTGACATTGTGTGAGCTGCATTTTTTGATGATCTATCTAA
Organism: Cervus canadensis; assembly: GCF_019320065.1. Taxonomy (NCBI): domain Eukaryota; kingdom Metazoa; phylum Chordata; class Mammalia; order Artiodactyla; family Cervidae; genus Cervus; species Cervus canadensis. The sequence continues at coordinate 86,864,411 of NC_057390.1, read as the reverse complement.
TATTTTAGTTGCATTTTGGTTTTTATGCTCAGGTATACCCAACAACATCACAATGGATTATCTTCAGATGTAGAAGAAACTGTGATTGTTCTAAGCGTTATTTTCAAAAAGAATTCCTCACTCTGCATGGAGATTTTAAAACAAAATTGTATTGGAGTATAGTTGCTTTACAATGTTGGGTTAGCTTCTGCTGAACAATGAAGTGAATTAGCTATATGTATACATATATCCTCAGATATGCAGATGACACCACCCTTATGGCAGAAAGTGAAGATGAACTAAAAAGCCTCTTGATGAAAGTGAAAGAGGAGAGTGAAAAATTTGACTTAAAGCTTAACATTCAGAAAACTAAGATCATGGCATCTGGTCCCATCACTTCATGGGAAATAGATGGGAGACAGTGGAAACAGTGCCGGACTTTATTTTTCTGGGCTCCAAAATCACTGCAGATGGTGATTGCCATGAAATTAAAAGACGATTACTCCTTGGAAGGAAAGTTATGACCAACCTAGATAGTATATTAAAAAGCAGAGGCATTATTTTGCCAACAAAGGTCCATCTGGTCAAGGCTGTGGTTTTTCCAGTGGTCATGTATGGATGTGAGAGTTGGACTGTGAAGAAAGCTGAGTGCCGAAAAATTGATGCTTTTGAACTATGGTGTTGGAGAAGACTCTTGTGAGTCCCTTGGACTGCAAGGAGATCCAACCAGTCCATCCTAAAGGAGATCAGTCCTGAGTGTTCATTGGAAGGACTGATGCTAAAGCTGAAACTCCAATACTTTGGCCACCTGATGCGAAGAGTTGACTCATTGGAAAAGACCCCGATGCTGGGAGGGATTGGGGGCAGGAGGAGAAGGGACGACAGAGGATGAGATGGCTGGATGGCATCACCGACTCGATGGGCATGAGTTTGAGTAAACTCCAGGAGTTGGTGATGGACAGGGAGGCCTGGTGTGCTGCGATTCATGGGGTGGCAAAGAGTCAGACACGACTGAACGACTGAACTGAACTGAACTGATACATATATTCCCTCTTTTTTGAATTTCCTTCCCAATTAAGTCACCGCGGAGCTTTGAGGAGAGTTTCCTGTGCTCTGAAGTGGGTCCTCATTTAGTCATTTATTTCACACGTAGTATCAATAGTGTATTGTATACTTGTACAATGTACAACATATATGTATATGTATATATACTGTACATAGATACAATCCCAGCTGTATATGTGTCAAGCCCAGTTCCTCAATTCGTCCCATCCCCTTTCTCCCCTTGGTGTTCATAGATTTATTCTCTATGTCCATGTCTCTATTCTGCCCTGCAAGTAGGTTAATCTGCACCATTTTTCTAGATATCACATATATGTGCTAATACATGATTTTTTTCTGACTTCCTTCACTGTATATGACAGTCTCTAGGTCCATTGTGTGGAAAATTTTTGTCACATCTAAGGTCCGTCTAGTCAAGGCTATGGTTTTTCCAGTATTCATGTATGGATGTGAGAGCTGGACTGTAAAGAAAGCTGAACACCAAAGAATTGATGCTTTTGAACTGTGGTGTTGGAGAAGACTCTTGAGAGTCCCTTGGATTGCAAGGAGATCCAACCAGTCTTTCCTAAAGGATACCAGTCCTGAGTGCATTGGAAGGACTGATGTTGAGGCTGAAACTCCAATACTTTGGCCACCTGATGGGAAGAGCTGACTCATTCTAAAAGACCCTGATGCTGGGAAAGATTGAAAGCAGGAGCAGGGGACTACAGAGGATGAGATGGTTGGATGGCATCACCAACTCAATGGACATGAGTTTGAGTAAACTCCAGGAGTTAGTGATGGACAGGGAGGCCTAGAGTGCTGCAGTCCACGGGGTCACAAAGAGTCAGACACAACTGAGCAACTGAACTGAAATGAACTTCCTAGAATGATAATTCCTAAATGGTAATCTGTCTGTTGGGGAAAACATACCCTATGCCACGTGTTGCTCTTGAACTGTTGTTTTGAGTGGCAAGTGGAGAAACCTGCTGGGACTGTGGGCACCTGAGCTGTGATGGGTGATGCCAGATGCCCTGAAGACCCGCCATCCCTCTCACACTCACTGGCCCAGCTGGAAGCACCATTGACATCTTAATTGCTCTGGACCCACGTGCCAGTACCAGACATCTTTTTAATGATCAATTGACCGAGAAGCTCAAAATTTTCCCTTCATGCCCCTCATCAACAAATTGACCTCTAATTTCCAAGAGACAAAGGTGTCTCTTCAGTAAGAGAGGTGCTTGTCTCCTAGAGAGATGTATATGGAAAATCAGAAACTATCTGAACTGGGAAAATGTAATTTTACTGCTATACATAACAGCAGAGAAATAGGAAAGAACCAATTGTCCATGTTTAAAGACATTGTTTACACCCCCAATGCTATAAGAAAAATGTTGCAGCATACCTGAGTCTAGGAGTCCTTACACAGGTCTAGGCTTGCAACACCACAGGGATTTCTGAGTTCTCAGATGCCCTCTTTTTTGGACCAAATCCCCCAAAGCTAAAGATGTTTAAAAAATACCTTTTCTGGGGATCAAATGTCCTTCATATCAAGATTTCATGTCATTGCTTCAAGGCAGATATGAAGACAGAAATGTGTGAGTATTTCCCCAAGAGATGTGGGGATGTTGCAGAAGAAAACATGAGTCAAATCCCCAAAGTCCTTTGCATGAGAATTATTTTGTCGATTAAAGGTAGTCAGTAGCTTGTCCTTTACTGCCCCAGGTAAGTTTGAGGAGAATGCAAGTGGGTGTCCGTGTAGCCCACATTCTCTTCTCAGGGTGGAGTGGGCAAAGGAAAGAGGGGAATTACCTCCATACTTCTGCCTGGTTCTCTGGGCCCACCAGCCCACTGGGCTGCCTGGCAGGTGCTGCGTGACTGCCTCTGTTTTCCAGAAAGTCATGGAAATGCTCGGTTCAGAAATGCTGGCTCTCAGGAAGCTCACCAACCCCAGCCCCACCTTCGGCTCAGCTCAGAAGTTGTGTGAGTAACATCTTGCATCCCCTGGTGTTGTATTTAGCCTGAAAAGGGGAGTGGGAAACATCAGTGGTCTTCATCTTAATGTGCTCTTTCTCACCAATTTTTTAAATTAAGTATAAAATTTCTAACTATGTGAAATGATGGATGCTAACTAATCTTATCATGGTCATCAGCAGCAAGGATATATGCACATCAAATCATGATGCTATATCCCTTAAACATATATCACATATTATCTCAATAAAACTAGAAAAAAAATCAAAGTATAATTTTGCTTGAAAGCCCAGACAGACTGATTTTTGTGGATTTTCTTTTTCTTAAGGCCAAGCAGGGAGCCTTTTGGTATCAAAGTTCCTTAAGCTACAAAACTGATATCTGGGGGTGGTAACCTTTCTATGTGTGGCAGACTGTCCAATACCCTAGAGTTGAAAGCTTAGATGTGAGTGATTTCATCATGAATTGTGTTCTGATGTGCACTCCCCCAGTAGTGAAAAAGGAGAAAACAGAGGAAACCAAGAAATTAACTATAAACGATGAGAGACTTAACTAGAAGCAACACACCCTCTGTCAGTGTGCTGGGCACCCAGCAACATATGATGACTCTTAGTTGCAGAGTGACAATCACAGGAGGGAGTCTCTGCAGGACACTGGCTTTCTCTTTATTGTAGAAATGGATGGGGAATCAGGCCCGAGTCCAGTTTTGTTTCATACTTAGAAATTTAGTGGTTTTCTGGAAGCATCCAAAGGTGTATTATGATTTTTTTTATATCCCCTTGGAAAACAGGGTTTCTAGTGGTTTGCCCTATATTTGTACAGGGATGTATTTAATAGACCCAATTTATAGTGAGGACAGGTCTCAGGTTTGCCTCCTGTGTGGTCACCAGAGATCAGCTTATTTATTTCTTTTCATTTTTAACTGCCACTGCCCCTGAGGATCTCATTAGAGTGAGGAATGGGTATAATGAAGACGAGAGTTGGTTATGTGGCTCTTCTGGATCCCGGACACACTCACATCCTTCCACACGTTCCTGAAAACCTACGTAGATCCTCAAGGCAGCACGCAACAGGAAAACAAACAAGGCAAAGCTCTGTTTGCATCCAGGGTCCTTGGGAAGGTTGACTGTTCATACAGATTCTCTTCTTTTTACCTTGCAAACCTAGGGTGCGTGCAGCGGGGTAAAGGCTCTGCATACTGGTAAAGGGGGGCGGCCACACCAAGGACAGTTCCACAGCTTCACATGACCTTAAAGAGGCTCCATAATTAAATATATGTACATATATAATTAACAAACCACATGATCCAGATATCAGAATGACAGATGAAGAAAGTCTAGGATTGTGGAATCCAGGCTCCAGCTGTCTTTGGTCTGGCCGTTTTGTAAGGGTCAGTGAGGTCCAGGTGGAGAAATGGCAATATATTCATCTGATGGCCTTAGCTCTAGACAGGCTTCCTCTCTGCTATGAAGGGAGAGCAGAGGTCAAGATCAGGGTGAAGGGTCAGGACACAGGGCCTCCGTTGTTCTACATGCTCTCTGTGTGAAGAACTGCCTGGCCATGAGCAGAAGGGGGTCTGAGGGATGGCCCTGCATGTGTTAGAAGTGATTCCTATGAAAGGAAACCCTCTGCCCTTGTCCCCAGACTTGTAAAGATGCCCAAGTGAAGTGAAGTCGCTCAATCATGTCCTACTCTTTGCGACACCATGGACTGTAGCTTACCAGGCTCCTCTGTCCATGGGATTTTCCAGGCAAGAATACTGGAGTGGGTTGCCATTTCCTTTACCAGGGGATCTTTCTGACCCAGGGATTGAACCCAGGTCTCCCTCATTGCAGGCAGACGCTTTACCATCTGAGGAGTCCAACTGGTAAAGATGCTAATTGAGAATCAAATGTGAAACAAACAAAAAAATGTCCGTAATAGTCAAGAACTTCGTCTGCCCTGGTTTAATCCTTGTGTATGAATGACTTGACCTCAGTGTTGAAGTCCTCTGGGCAGAATTGCAGGAGGATATCCTGGGGGACTCAGATGTAAAGAAGAAATGGTAAAAGAACAGAAGGCATACTCTGCCATGAACAGCCACACAGGGCCCCTGCAAAGGGACTGTCTACCCCACTGCCAAGCCGGCAGTCCAGCATGGGTCCACTCAGGAGTGGTGGAATTCAGGTGCCAAATGGAGTAGAATTTGTCCCTTTCTCTCTGCCCACAGAAACAGAGATAGAGAGGGAGATCCATCACCCACAGACCCAGAGATGCACCCCTGAATTCATCCTGACTTACATATTCCCGAGTTGAAGAGAATATCGCCTCTGCTTACATCTCTGTCACCCGACCCCCATCTCTCTGCTTTTTGTGGTTTTTTCCCTTTTTGCCGCCTCACTTTCCCTCTCCCTGTGGATACCTGGGCATGGAGCGCCTGACAGCTCCTTGAGGGAGGGAGACTTCTCTGTCTTGTTCAGCTAGGACACCCAGAGTACAACCTGGTCCACGGCAGGTCTCCCAAAAGAACTGAGGTGATTAAAGAATGAGCTCAACTGAAAAGACCCAAGGTGGCGAGAAGGCCAGGCACTCAGGAGGAAGGACGGAGAACGTGGGAACCCACCTCTGTGTGTGTCTCTCACATGTCCACCGGGTGTGCGCGCTGTACGTAGCCCTCCACCGGATGTGTGCGCCGAGCGTGGCCCTCCAGCCTCTTGGGTCTTGCTTCCCCGGCCACCTCCCCGGCCTCTCCCCTTCAGGCCTGGCATGGTCCTCGTCTCTCAGCTCTGAGTTTCGGAGACTGAGAAGTTGGTAAACGAAGCAAGCTAATTTCTCACGGTTGTGGAGCCTGGAAGTCTGGCATGGTCAGAGGGTGGTCCTCAATAAGAGCTTTGCAAACGGCTACCTTCTTACCAATTGGGCCTCCCTTATAGCTCAATCAGTAAAGAATCTGCCTGCAATATAGGAGACCCAGGTTCGATTCCTGGGTTGGGAAGAGCCTCTGGAGAAGGAAGTGGCAACCCACTCCAGTGTTCTTGCCTGGAGAATCCCACAGATAGAAGAGCCCGATGGGCTACAGTCCAAGGGGTTGCAAGAGTCAGACACAACTGAGTGACTAAACCACCACCACCACCTTCTTAGCAAGTCCTCTCATGAAGGAGGGAAAGTCTGTCCTGCTGTCTCCCTTGGTCCTCTCCTTGTCTGTCTGTCTCCCTGTCTGTTTCTCTGTCTTTCATGTATTCTTATAAGGGGACTGGTCCCATCATGGGGGCTCTGCTCTCGTGCACTAGGGACCTCCCACAGACCCCCGTAGACCCCAACTCCTAATACCATCGCTTGTGCATTAGGGCTTTACCATACGGGTTTGGGGAAGGGTAGAAGCATTGTCTGGGCTTTCCAGGTGGCTCAAGGGTGAAGAATCTGCCTGCAATGCAAGAGATGCAGGAGACATGGGACGTCAATCAGAAGGTGCAGAAGATACAGCATTATATCTCTGGGTAGAGAAGACCCCCTGGAGGAGGGCACGGCAACCCATTCCAGTGTCCTTGCCTGGAGAATCCCACGGACTATAGTCCATGGGGTTGCACAGAGTCAGACATGACCGAAGTGACTTAGCACACAAGCAATATGTCAGTGACAGCCAGTGGTGGTGATAATAATAGTAGCTGGCTTCTCACAGTAGGACAGACATTGAGGTCAACATCTTCTATGAAGAGTCTCGCTGCCTTTTCACAGCCATCCTCTGAGATCAGCACATTATTAGCCGCACATCAGGGGTAAGGATGCTGAGACAAGGCCTGCAGCTTCCCCAGAAAGATCCGAGTGGAAGATGTGAAGGGCTGTGTCCTGTGGTGGACTGCCAGGGGCTGTAGTAACATCAGGAAGGGACAGTGGATAGTGTGATAGGAGTCGGGGATGAGTGGCTGCTGCTCCCAGCGCCCCAGTCCTCTCTGCCCTTTGTGTCAGGGTTAGTGATGCCTTTCTAAGTTAATTATTTGATTCTCTTCCCTTGCGTTCCCTTCTCTTCTTAAATCATGGAATCACAGCCTGGAAGAAGGTCCATGGTCATCATCTTAACCGTATTTCCAGATGAGCAACATTGAACTATACTTGTAAGAGAACGTGTTCTAAATGTCTGTGTGTTCTGTATATTCCTTATGGATTACAGGACAGAAATTCCAGTATACATTAATGCCCCAAACAGTCCCCAAAAGTGCTTTGTCTATATATGTCATGTGAGTCACTGATTCACTATGGGTCTGAATGAACAAACAAATAGTAGATGCTCTTTCACTACGAGTGGATGTTCTTCAGAGTAAACCAATAAGTCAGTGGCAGAGAAAGAGTAATATAACAAAGTATATTACTATTTTTAAATTTTTTTCAAAGTATATTATTGATCAATGCCTATAAAATTATTTTCCAGTCATTCTCATATAAAGAAAACTTTTAAAGGATATGATATTAGTTGACAACATTATAATATAGAGATAACTTTTAATTTCATGTGAATTTAGTTCTGTAGACCTTTTATTAAGATTACAATGACATTTTTTGTTGTTAGCAGGTGCTTTAATCATTTGGTCTTAAAATCAAGGTTGAACAGACTCTACACCTTAATCTTTCTACTTGCAAGGTTAAAGGTAACATATGCTCTATTCTTGGGCTTCCCTGGTGGCTCAGTGGTAAAGAAACTTCCTGCAGTGCAGGAGATTCAGGTTCAATCCCTAGGTTGGGAAGATCCCCTGGGGGAGGAAATGGCAGCCTCCTCCAGTATTCTTGCCTGGGAATCCCATGAACAGAGGAGCCTGTCAGGCCACAGTCCATGGGGTTGCAAAAGTGTCGGACACAATTTAGAGACTAAACAACAGCAACAAATACTCTATTCTCGAGCCTTAATTATGCACCCAGCCATTTTCTCATGTATCATGACTCCCAAACATGATGTGAGAAGAAGAAAGTACACATTTAACAATTTTTGAAAGAATCCAAATCCAATTAGGTAATCAATCTGATTTATATGCTGAATCTGCAGAGTGAAGCGCAATGTAGAAAAATGAGCTGTAATTGCTTTGGGAAATGTTCCAGAGACACCAGAAAGACATCCTTTACAATAAGTTATTGTGACTTCCTTTTCCTTGTTGTTTCTTTATATATTGTAATTACAGTATTGATTATCTCTGAAGGATTAGCCCCTGACTAAGTGAAAATAGGGCTTCCCTGGTGGCTCAGCTGGTAAAGAATCTACCTGCAATGCAAGATACTTGGGTTTGACTTCTGGGTTGGAAAGATCCGCTGGAGGAGGGAACAACTACCCTCTCTAGTATTCTTGCCTGGAGAATTCCATGGACAGAGGAGCCTTGCGGGATATAGTCCATGGAGTTGCAGAGTTGGAAACGACTGAGCAACTAACACTTTCACTTTCAAGTGAACATAACCTGCTTTGCCTGGTTAAATCAGTAAATGTTACATGTCATTTACTCCTAGCATTTTGTATCTGTTAGTAACCAGAGAGTAACTGCTCATGCATCCTGAGCTTATCATGAGATATTTTGAATTTGTGAGAATCACCTCACGCTCAAGGTAGAACTCATCTTTCCCAATGCAGGTAAAATGCATCCTTGGATTAATAGATTAATATTAAGAATGCTTTGATTTCTTTTTGTCTGCTAAGAAACAAAAGCCAAAAGACATATAAATGAGTTGGTTTTAGCATTTACACTCCTACTCTCGTCAAGTACCTTAGATCTTAGGGAGCAATTCTAATAATTTGCTTAGTATTTCTCACCAGAATTATCTAGAGGAAATCCAATACAGAAGCATTGTTTACATACACCTTCATTCCAAGAAAACATAGGCTTGGGTTTCAGATTCATTTTAGAAAAATAGTGGAGTAGCCTCAATACTGAGCATTGCAGCCCCACCTGGAATTGACATCTTCAGCCAACAGAGTGATCACAAATGTTCATCCATGGGGAAGATGGGTTTGTTCAAGTTGTGCTATTGCTCTTAAATTTAAAAAAAAGGATCTTAATTCTTTAGTTGTCTTGAAATAACTTTCCATTTTAAGTGAATGGAATCCTCTGAAATCAAACAGGTCCATTTGGTGTTTAATCCAGTGACTGACTACTTCTCAGGCAGAAAGGATTTTCCATAAATCAGTTCAGTTCAGTTCAGTTGCTCAGTCATGTCCAACTCTTTGTGACCCCATGAATCGCACTACGCCAGGACTCCCGTCCATCACCAACTCCCGGGGTTTAATCAAACTCGTATCCATCGAGTCGGTGATGCCATCCAGCCATCTCATCTTCTGTCATCCCCTTCTCCTCCTGCCCCCAATTCCTCCCAGCATCAGGGTCTTTTTCAATGAGTCAGCTCTTCACAGGAGGTGGCCAAAGTACTGGAGTTTCAGCTTCAGCATCAGTCCTTCCAACAAACACCCAGGACTGATCTCCTTTAGGAGGGGCTGGTTGGATCTCCTTGCAGTCCAAGGGACTCTCAAGAGTCTTCTCCAACAGCACAGTTCAAAAGCATCAATTTTTTGGTGCTCAGCTTTCTTCACAGTCCAACTCTCACATGCATACATGACTACTGGAAAAACCATAGCCTTGACTAGATGGACCTTTGTTGGCAAACTAATGTCTCTGCTTTTCTTTTTTTTTTTTTTTTGTCTCTGCTTTTTAATATGCTATCTAGGTTGGTCATAACTTTCCTTCCAAGGAGTAAACGTCTTTTAATTTCATGACAATCACCATCTACAGTGATTTTTGAGCCCAAAAAATAAAGTCTGACACTGTTTCCCCATCTATTTCCCGTGAAGTGATGGGACTAGATGCCATGATCTTAGTTTTCTGAATGTTGAGCTTCAAGCCAACTTTTTCACTCTCCTCTTTCACTTTCATCAAGAGGCTTTTTAGTTTCTCTTCACTTTCTGCCATAAGGGTGGTGTCATCTGCATATCTGAGGTTATTGATATTTCTCCCGGCAATCTTGATTCCAGCTGGTGCTTCTTCCAGCCCAGCATTTCTCAAGATGTACTCTTCATATAAGTTAAATAAGCTGGGTGACAATATACAACCTTGACGGACTCCTTTTCCTATTTGGAACTAGTCTGTTGTTCCATGTCCAGTTCTAACACTTGCTTCCTGACCTGCATACAGGTTTCTCAAGAGGCAGGTCAGGTGGTCTGGTATTCCCATCTCTTTCAGAATTTTCCACAGTTTGTTGTGATCCACACAAAGGCTTTGGCATAGTCAATACAGCAGAAATAGATGTTTTTCTGGAACTCTCTTGCTTTTTTGATGATCCAGTGGGTATTGGCAATTTGACCTCTTGTTCCTCTGCCTTTTCTAAAACCAGCTTGAACATCTGGAAGTTCACGGTTCATGTATTGCTGAAGCCTGGCTTGGGGAATTTTGAGCATTAGTTTGCTAGCGTGTGAGATGAGTGCAATTGTGCGGTAGTTTGAGCATTCTTTGGCATTGCCTTGCTTTGGGATTGGAATGATAACTGACATTTTCCAGTCCTGTGGCCACTGCTGAGTTTTCCAAATTTGCTGGCATATTGAGTGCAGCACCTTCCCAGCATCATCTTTCAGGATTTGAAATAGCTCAACTGGAATTCCATTACCTCCACCATCTTTGTTCGTAGTGATGCTTCCTAAGGCCCACTTGACTTCACATTCCAGGATGTCTGGCTCTAGGTGAGTGATCACACCATCGTGATTATCTGGGTTGTGAAGATCTATTTTGTACAGTTCTTTTGTGTATTCTTGCCACCTCTTCTTAATATCTTCTGCTTCTGTTAGGTCCATACCATTTCTGTCCTTTATCAAACCCATCTTTGCATGGAATTTTCCCTTGGTATCTCTAATTTTCTTGAAGAGATCTCTAGTCTTTCCCATTCTGTTGTTTTCCTCTATTTCTTTGCATTGATCGCCGAGGAAGGCTTTCTTATCTCTCCTGGCTATTCTTTGGAACTCTGCATTCAAATGGGAATATCTTTCTTATATTTTTCTAATATTCTATATTTCTTATATTTTCTCATATTTTTCTCCTTTGCTTTTCACTTCTCTTCTTTTCACAGCTATTTGTAAGGCCTCCTCAGACAACCATTTTGCCTTTTTGCATTTCTTTTCCATGGGGAAAAGACAGGGTCTTGATCCCTGTCTCCTGTACAATGTCATGAACCTCTGTCCATAGTTCATCAGGCACACTGTCTATCAGATCTAGTCCCTTAAATCTATTTCTCACTTCCACTCTATAGTCATAAGGGATTTGATTTAGGTCATACTGGAATGGTCTAGTGGTTTTCCCCACTTTCTTCAACTTAAGTCTGAATTTAGCAATAAGGAGTTCATGATCTGAGTCACAGTCCCCTCCCAGTCTTGTTTTTGCTGACTGTATAGAGCTTCTCCATTTTTGGCTGCAAAGAATATAATCAATCTGATTTCAGTGTTGACCATCTGGTGATGTCCACGTGTAGAGTCTTCTCTTGTGTTGTTGGAAAAGGATGTTTGCTATGACCAGTGCATTCTCTTGGCAAAACTCTATTAACATTTGCCCTGCTTCATTTTGTACTCCAAGGCCAAATTTGCCTGTTACTCCAGGTGTTTCTTGACTTCCTACTTTTACATTCCAGTCCCCTATAATGAAAAGTGGTCTTGTAGGTCTTCATAGAACCATCAACTTCAGCTTCTTCAGCATTACTGGTTGGGGCATAGGCTTGGATTATGATGATATTGAATGGTTTGTCTTGGAAACAAATAGAGATCATTCTGTCATTTTTGAGATTACATCCAAGTACTGCATTTCAGACTCTTTTGTTGACCATTATGGCTACTCCATTTCTTCTAAGGGATTCCTGCCCACAGTAGTAGATATAATGGTCATCTGAGTTAAATTCACCCATTCCAGTCCATTTTAGTTCTCTGATTCCTAGAATGTTGACATTCACTCTTGCCATCTCCAGTTTGACCACTTCCAATTTGCCTTGATTCATGGACCTAACATTCTAGGTTCCTATGCAATATTGCTCTTTACAGCATAGAATACTTTAATATTCTAGTGATTAAATCCAAGAGCCTGCCATATACTTTCCTTCTTCAAATATTTTCATCATAGCTTCATTTTTATACTCTATCAATTTCCTAGAAATTCTAATGTGTCTTCTAACTTCACCTGTTTTCATTTCATTCTTCTAAAATACCCTTAAGATAAGCTTAATATGCAACCCGTTTAAAAGCATAAATAAATATGCCCATGTGCATTAGAGTCAGAGGTCATATTTGGTTTTACAAAGACATCATTTTTTGAATAAGAACATCATAGAATTGCCCAGCCATGAATTGTAGGTGTTATGCCAGATCCTCCCCAACTACAATGAGCTTTTTCATTTAAATGATTTTTTCACTGGCGGAAGATTGAGTAGGGCAATAATCCTCTGAAATACTCTGTGGAGCTTTCAAGTATAAGAAGTCTGGAAGGTACCTCACATCCTTATTTTTAGGATCAATACAAATGTATACAATTTGGTCATGTATGCACACAAGCCTGCATAAACAGGTGGCCTTGAGAATTGATGCAACCCTTTTGTAAAAGAAAAAAAGTCAACTATTAGTAAGAATAGTCTACATTGGAACACATTTACAATCCATAAATTGAACTCCTAGAATTTATTTGAAACTAATCATTTAATAGAAACATAAATACAGTAGATATGTTCCTCCAATACTATAAATAATAATAAAATATGGAATATTATAGCACACTAAAAATTGTGATTATAGAATCCATATAGAAGAATATAAATTGTAGCATATTTTCTTGTAACATATTGTGTTGTGAAAAGAGCAGATTTGCCACTATGATTGCAACTATGTTAAAAATATATATATACATATTAAGCATACATATGTATACACACACATACCAAATAAAAATTCTTTGGTAAGATTACATTAAACATTTAAAAAACAATAATTATTTTGCTTCAGATAAAATAAATTTATTAATTGTAAAAAGATAAGCTTTAAAACACTGATATTTGCCAGCTAAACTTTATTATGAAACAAATAAGTTTAAAAGCACTAAGAAAATTTCAGCATCATGACACTTTAATTATAACATGGCATTAGTGTATGCAAAGATTTCTTAAAATTTATTTACGTAAAAGTTGTTAGATCAAAAGTAAAAAGGGATGCCAGCGTCTGTGTGAAGATGTTATTTTGGGGTGATTAGGAGAGTAGTGGAGCCCTGATTTCCATTTTGATGAAACAGTGACTGCAGAATTCATTCCTTTAATCATGACATTTTGGCTAAGAAGCCTGTAAGTGCCGTGAGCACACACATGTGTCTGTGTCTCTGGTCATGGTATTCCGAGCCAGGAGTCAGGAGTTAGGGGGTGTTCATAACCCAATACAGGCAGCAGAACCCCGTGTATCGGGTTTCTCCAAGGCCAGTCAAAGAGGGTACTGTTCAGAGGGAAACCACGCAAATACTGGAAATTAGGTCAGTGTGTTAGAGAACTAATTAGAACAGTCTCTTTATAAGAATCAGGAAATGTGTACCAGAGCTATTTCAGTAGCTGTGGGGGAGATTTACAAAGAGGGCAGAGCTTAGCTTTAGGCGAGGGGACCCCTTTAAAGAGAGGGGTTCCTGTTTCAACTGTTAGGAAACACAGCTGTGTTTGTTTATCAGGGGAAATGGTAAGTTATGGAAGCTCTCCCAAACAACATTGCTTTCCTCCACTAGAAGGAGGATAAAGGTAGGTGTCTTAACGGCAGACAGGCTTTGCCTGTCCCACTTGGGGGTCAGGGACAAGCTTCACAAAACCTTCGCATTTTTATTGGATAATGAGGAGGCAGAAACCTCGCCTGCTAAGTCCTGTTGCCTTGAGAGTCTGGGGGAAAGATAGGTCCCAGCTTGTTTGCTCACCAGGGACCAAATCACCCTTGGTGATTTTCGTCAACTGTCAGGAGCAGGCAGATATTTTTGCAGGACCGGGCAGGAAATTAGGCTATTAAATTACAGCCTTTCTCCGAGAGGCCCTGTCAGTCTGTTCCCCCCTTCCTACAGATGTTCTATCAAAGTAAGTCATTGTGACCATTTATCTTGCCAAACTTAAAATACCTTCCCCAGAACTAATTTTTCCCCCAGTACTTGAGGTCTTTGTACTCTCTGCCTTGCTTCCCTGATCTCGTACGGATCTAAGATTAATTTGCACCGGCGAGGAGTTCAACAACAAAATCAATTTCAATTGGGTCAGACGGGGTCACTGCGGGCCCAGTAGTGTGAGGAAAGAAATAGATTATTATCATTCCAGAAGCACAATGCTGAGGCTCAGTCTGAGGAAAGAGAAGCACATTCCCATAAAAGCAATAAATAATGCTTTTCAAAGCCTAAGAAACTAATAGGAATTGGGCTTGTTTTCCACCAGAGTTTACGGGATCTATACATAAGCAGGTCAGCTACGCCCTTGAGAATTCAAGGACAATTAGCTATGCCCTAGAGGAGGCAAAGACAATTAGCAAATGAGATTTGGGGTATCTTCTGTGCACTAGAGCCGTGTGCTCTTGTTACTGGTAGGGCCACACTGATGAGTCTCCTGTCTTCTCCTTAGCATATTTAAATTAAGCACTCACTCACTCTATAGAAATATTCTCTGGTGTTTCACCTGAAGTGGTAGGACAGGACTTCAGAGCACTTCTCCTAAAAACAAGGTCAAACAAGGGTTGCATTTATGTCCCTTTGTCATTGAAATGTACCATCAGTGGAAAAGGCATCCAGTGAGTAAATTAAAACTGAGCTGTGAACATCATGTTTTCAGCTTTTTACTTGGTCACTGAGGTTAAGAGAATATCAAGAACAACCACAAAGTTTTCTGTTCCTGCCTTATAAAATGGCAAAATATATAATGGCTCATTGACAGTTTAATTAGTTTAAAATGTATTGGTGTCATGGAAAATATTGCTTATTACTCTACTTCTCTCCATTCAAAATGTGTTCATGGGTATCAGCCATATAGAAATATGTTGTGCTGAGTATTTAGAGCAATGGATAGATGTATCAACCCTGGGTCTCATCCTCAGTGAGCTTGTGTCAGAGTATCTCGCAGTTAAGAAACATGGTATTAGAGTCTGAAGTCAGGCAGGTTGATTCCTCCAGTTCCATTCTTCTTTCTCAAGACTACTTTGGCTATTCGAGGTTTTTTGTATTTCCATACAAATTGTGAAATTCTTTGGTCTAGTTCTGTGAAAAATACCGTTGGTAGCTTGATAGGGATTGCATTGAATCTATAGATTGCTTTGGGTAGAATAGCCATTTTGACAATATTGATTCTTCCAATCCATGAACACGGTATGTTTCTCCATCTGTTTGTGTCCTCTTTGATTTCTTTCATCAGTGTTTTATAGTTTTCTATGTATAGGTCTTTTGTTTCTTTAGGTAGATATACTCCTAAGTATTTTATTCTTTTTGTTGCAATGGTGAATGGTATTGTTTCCTTAATTTCTCTTTCTGTTTTTTCATTGTTAGTATATAGGAATGCAAGGGATTTCTGTGTGTTAATTTTATATCCTGCAACTTTACTATATTCATTGATTAGCTCTAGTAATTTTCTGGTAGAGTCTTTAGGGTTTTCTATGTAGAGGATCATGTCGTCTGCAAACAGTGAGAGTTTCACTTCTTCTTTTCCTATCTGGATTCCTTTTACTTCTTTTTCTGCTCTGACTGCTGTGGCCAAAACTTCCAACACTATGTTGAATAGTAGTGTTGAGAGTGGGCACCCTTGTCTTGTTCCTGATTTCAGGGGAAATGCTTTCAATTTTTCACCATTGAGGGTGATGCTTGCTGTGGGTTTGTCATATATAGCTTTTATTATGTTGAGGTATGTTCCTTCTATTCCTTCTTTTTGGAGAGTTTTAATCATAAATGGGTGTTGAATTTTGTCAAAGGCTTTCTCTGCATCTATTGAGATAATCATATGGTTTTTATCTTTCAATTTGTTAATGTGCTGACTTCAGACTCTACTACAAAACCACAGTCATCAAGACAGTATGGTACTGGCACAAAGACAGAAATATAGATCAATGGAACAGAATAGAAAGCCAAGAGACAAATCCACGAACCTATGGACACCTTATCTTTGACAAAGGAGGCAAGGATATACAATGGAAAAAAGACAACCTCTTTAACAAGTGGTGCTGGGAAAACTGGTCAACCACTTGTAAAAGAATGAAACTAGAACACTTTCTAACACCATACACAAAATTAAACTCAAAATGGATTAAAGATCTAAATGTAAGACCAGAAACTATAAAACTCCTAGAGGAGAACATAGGCAAAACACTCTCCGACATAAATCACAGCAAGATCCTCTATGACCCACCTCCCAGAATATTGGAAATAAAAGCAAAACTAAACAAATGGGACCTAATGAAACTTAAAAGCTTTTGCACTACAAAGGAAACTATAAGTAAGGTGAAAAGACAGCCCTCAGATTGGGAGAAAATAATAGCAAATGAAGAAACAGACAAAGGATTAATCTCAAAAATATACAAGCAACTCTTGCAGCTCAATTCCAGAAAAATAAATGACCCAATCAAAAAATGGGCCAAAGAACTAAACAGACATTTCTCCAAAGAAGACATACAGATGGCTAACAAACACATGAAAAGATGCTCAACATCACTCATTATCAGAGAAATGCAAATCAAAACCACAATGAGGTACCATTACACGCCAGTCAGGATGGCTGCTATCCAAAAGTCTACAAGCAATAAATGCTGGAGAGGGTGTGGAGAAAAGGGAACCCTCTTACACTGTTGGTGGGAATGCAAACTAGTACAGCCACTATGGAAAACAGTGTGGAGATTTCTTAAAAAACTGGAAATAGAACTGCCATATGACCCAGCAATCCCACTTCTGGGCATACACACTGAGGAAACCAGATCTGAAAGAGACACGTGCACCCCATGTTCATCGCAGCACTGTTTATAATAGCCAGGACATGGAAGCAACCTAGATGCCCATCAGCAGATGAATGGATAAGGAAGCTGTGGTACATATACACCATGGAATATTACTCAGCCGTTAAAAAGAATTCATTTGAACCAGTCCTAATGAGATGGATGAAACTGGAGCCCCTTATACAGAGTGAAGTAAGCCAGAAAGATAAAGAACATTACAGCATACTAACACATATATATGGAATTTAGAAAGATGGTAACGACAACCCTATATGCAAAACAGAAAAAGAGACAAAGAAATACAGAACAGACTTTTGAACTCTGTGGGAGAATGTGAGGGTGGGATGTTTCGAAAGAACAGCATGTATATTCTCTATGGTGAAACAGATCACCAGCCCAGGTGGGATGCATGAGACAAGTGCTCGGGCCTGGTGCACTGGGAAGACCCAGAGGAATCGGGTGGAGAGGGAGGTGGGAGGGGGGATCGGGATGGGGAATACGTGTAAATCTATGGCTGATTCATATCAATGTATGACAAAACCCACTGAAGTGTTGTGAAGTAATTAGCCTCCAACTAATAAAAAAAATAAAAAATTAAAAAAAAAAAAAGAAACATGGTATTAACGAAGTTTGTTTTTTAATTGGAAAATAAGGTAATGCCTTCTCTCCACGTAAGTGCTTACTGTAGGTAGTGCGTGCTAAGTCACTTGAGTTCTGTCCGACTCTGTGAGACCTTATGGACTGTAGCCCGCCAGGCTTCTCTGTCCATGGGATTCTCCAGGCAAGAATATTGGAGTGGGTTGCCTTGCCCTCTTGCAAGAGATCTTCCCAACCCAGGGATCGGACCCAAGTCTCCTGTCTCCTGCATTGGCAGCTGGGCTCTTTACCACTAGCACCAGCTGGGAAGCCTATTGTCTGTAAACGAAGGTGTTGTTTAGCTTAATTGCCACAAGCATCCTGGAAAATTGTACAACTCTGCTTTCAAGCACACAGATTGAAATAAGTTTTAGTTTATTTAAGCAACGAGATTTATTACAGGCTACTGATTGTCAGAAGCACTGAAGAGAAACCATGCTAGGCTGAGGTTTCAGGGTTGACTACCTCGGTAACACACAGACTTTGCCTGCAGCCTCAGGACATCACAGCTGGTTCAAGAACCCATGACGTGGTCAGCCGCTCTGAGAGCAATCACAGAATGGCTGTCTCTTACCACCTCGGTCTCCTACCGTCCAACGGTGACTCCAACTTTCCAAGTAAGTCTGATGGACAGAAGAGACAGTGCATCTAGTATCTTTGCTTCCATTAGTCTGAAAAATAGAGTTTTTTTTTTTTCTTTTTCTTTTTAGCTCTCCAGCATCTACACTCCTAAACAGGGTTGGACCAACCAACCAGCAATATCTGCCACAGTGGTTATTATCCCAATTTTCACAGAAAGGACTGAATTTAGGGAAGATTTCTGTAGCGCAAATTCATTATAAAGCCTCCAGGAGAGCCAGGCTGAGTCAAATGCACCCCAAAGCTTCTCTCCACTCCACTTCACTGCACAGTCCACCATCTGGGCAAAACTGCCGTATGCACACTACCGTGTATAAAATAGGTAACTAATGAGAGCGTGCTGAACAGCAGAGAGCTCAGTGCAGAGCTCTGGGGTGACCTCAGTGGGAAGGAAGTCCAGAAGAGAGGGGATTACGTACACATGTGGCTGATTCACTTTGCTTTACTGCAGAAACTAACAACATCGTAAAGCAACTATATTCCAATGTTTTTAAAAATGTGCTTCTAAAGTCTTTACCTGCATTAGTTTTAAAGAGGAGGGGAGGGCTTGGCACCCTGATGCTGAGACTCGCAGGGAGTCTCTGATGGGAGAGGCCTCTGCAATATCCTTAGAAAGTGCGGAATGGAAACCTGAGCGTGAAGCGGGAGAAAGGCCTTCCCAGGAGAAAAAGCACTGTTGAGCGGATAAAGGCACAAAGGCAAGGGATCGCAACAGAGGGCGAGACTTGCTAAAATGAGGATAAGTGAAGAGACATGGAAGGGGAGAGAGGGCCCAGAAACAAGTTTTCTTATCCCACTGGGCTTTGGTCTCCAGTACGGTCTGGGCGCTACAATGTCACTGAGGTATTTGAGAGGGAGAGTGATGTGGTCAGACTGATGCTCCATGAAAATCAGTCTCTTTGTCTGTGCTCCTGAGTAATGGAAGGAGACCTTTCCTAATGATGTGCTCACAACACAGTCAGAATTGGCAGCTGACCAGTTACCACAACTGGACTTGGCTCCCGGGTGACCTGTCCGTGTGGACAGCGATTGTAAGCTGGGAAGTCAGGGTCAGGGAGAGACACACGAAGCCCTGTCTCATGTAAAAGCAACAGTGTTGTGTTGTACACAAAACACTTATTTCTACAGACATCTGTGGTTGTGTAAAGTGGTAGGGAAGGAAGCCTTTGGAATTCACAAGAGGGAAGAAAAGATCAAACCAAAGTGAAATGTGAATACAAATAGACGTTTGTAAATATCTTCATGGGGAAAAATACCTAAAGACCTTCAGTCCTGTGTTTAGATAATTATAAAAGCAAAGTCCAGAATGAGTCCATCACCTAGTTCTCCTGAATGTACTGGAACTCGCTAAAATGGCATGAAGACAATCCTACATTTCCTATGGCCAGTGAAGGAGGAGAGTCAGGAATTCAGTAGAATAAGATCTGTAGCCCTCCAGTCTCAGACTGGATGGTCCCAGAGCTAAATTACTGTCTCCTCATGAATATGAATTTGGGCTTCCTGGGTGGCACTAGTGGTAAAGAACCTGTCTGCCATTGCAGAAGATATAAGAGATGCAGATTCAATCCCTGGGTGGGGAAGATCCCCTGGAGGAGGGCATGACAACCCACTGTGGTATTCTTGCCTGGAGAATCCCATGGACAGAGGAGCCTGGAGGGCTACAGTCCATGGGGTTGCAAAGAGACAGACACGACTGAAATGACAGCACACCTGCATGCTTGAACATGAATTTAGCCCAAGCCTGCGGGGAGGGCAGCAACGGAGGAAGGCCACTCCCTCATGAGGAGACAATTGTTCTGTGCCCCCAGGGTCTGCTCTGGTTGTGACTGGACACAGGCATGGTTCTGGCATGTTGTAACATTGCAGGCACACACATGCATATGCACACACAGACAGGTATGCGTGTGCATACTCCCCACACACTTGAGCTCCAAATCCCTAAGGTCAACAGCATCATAACTAACAAGAAGCTAGAGCCTGGGAACTTGCACTCAGCCCTGGGCATCATAAGAGACCCACGGTGCACACTCACATGAGAATGTGGGGTTGGTCCTGGTGAAGAAACGTTACAGCCATCACTCCTCCTTGTCTTTCTGAAAGTGAAGTGAAAGTCACTCAGTCGTGTCTGACTCTTTGCGCCCCATGGACTATACCTGGGGCTAGTCCCTGGAGTTCTCCAGGCCAGAATACCAGAGTGAGTAGCCTTTCCCTTCTCCAGGGGATCTTCCCAACCCAGGGATCGAGCCCAGGTCTCCCACATTGCAGGTGGACTCTTTACCAACTGAGCCACAAGGAAGCCTGGTCTTTCTAGCCCTCCTGGAAACATGGAATTGAAAATGAGAAGGAAAAACTGAGAATGTTTATTTCTGGAAATAGCATCAGGTAAGAAGAGGTAATGATTTAATTAAACAACTGTAACAGGCCTTTTAAAATATGCTTGTGAAAGCAGAAGTTGGAAGTTTACAACAGCCTTTCAACTTTCAAGACACCTAGGTAAGCCTTAATTTTGCCAATAATGGGGAGGGACAGGAGAATGAAAATAGGGAAAACTAAGACGTGTATACACACACACACACAAGTAAAAATATATGTAAACAAGCAGTACACTCGCATGTATAGCCATATGCATATATATATATATATATATATATATATATATATATATATATACACACACACACACACACACATGTTCACATACATACACAGAAACACATGCATATACAGTTTCGATAAAGCTTATTATCAAAATGTGACAGCACTTAACTAGACAGACTCTTTGAAAGTACCTAACATTGGCAGGAGAACTGAAGCACCCTGCACTCTGTGAATAGGAAGGTGAACATCTTTATGGAGGCTCATTTGACACCCTTATTGGAAACATTAATCATGTCAGGGCATGGCCAGGTCTTCTGTTACTAGGATCTTATCCTAAAGACAAATAGGAATTTGCATATTGATTTACTTACAAGGATATTCACTGCAGTTCTGTTTATAACAAAGAGAAATTGAAAACAAAATACTTACTTTATGTAGTAGATATTTGTGAATATTTAAAACAGGACATTAAGCAGCCATTTAGAATTATATCATACTTATAAATGTAGTCACATATATGAAGATATTGAGTGCAATAAAAATAGCTTATAAAGCAGGTTATATATTATGAACTATATATGAATTTATATTCTCTAAGCATAAATATATGTCATCATAGCTGTAATAAGTTTTGAGATGAAGAGAATACAGATGACTTTTATCTACATTTCATGTAGGTATTTTCAAAATATTTAACTATTGTTAAATAGTTAACTAAATAGTTAATATTTAAAATTAACTATTTTTGAATATTTAACAAAATATTTATTAAGTTTAATATTTAAATATTTAGATATTTACAAATATTTAACAAATGAATGTGTGATTTTATCATGGACATATATAAATGTACCTTATGTTACATATTAGAAATCTATTACTCATCACTACAGGAACTTCCTCAACTTTTCACTTTTTCTTAATATTCAGTCTCCTTCAGAACCTGGTCATAATTTAAAAAAAAATTCACCTCAATATTTTGACAAAGTATTTATAACAATAGCATGTTATCATGAGACAAATCTGATAAAACCATAAAGTAGGATGTAGCTTGTAACTTTTGGGAAAATTTAACAAGTGTATTAGTTAAAGTACATCATCAGAATACAGAGTAATTGCCACATGCTCCATTAAAATGGAGGATATCACTGCTTTGCCTAAGTCACAAAAATGTTACCTTACTAATCATCTGAAATTCTCCTTTGGATCCCTTTCCTATCCTATTCAAGAGAATTCTAATACATTCGCCTGTTTGTGTGTGTGTTTTCCATTATGTGTTTGATCATCCTATTCCCCTTGTTCAGCAGCCTTCTATTCAGCCAAGATGATGCTTATGAAAGAGAAAACTCCTTATGTGTATGCTTTTTTGTGGTTAGGACTTCTGTGCTCAAGCAATACATCTGAGAGAATGTCAAGGCTGAACTACGAAGGATCAGGAAATGTGACCCTTGTTTCATTGAGATGGGGCCACATGGGGAAGAAGCCAAGAAACCTGGGTTGGAGTCCCAGCCCCACTGTTCTAAAGCTGTTTGTCTCCAGCTTGATTCTCAGTCTCTCTGACTTCAGTGGACTGATGACTGAGTGAATTCCAAAATTCTTTCTCTCTATTTCCTTCTTGCAAGTTTCACCTCACATGAGTTAATATGAGGACCAACCAAAGCCTTGTGAGAATTTTGACAAGTATAAATGTTTATCTAAATGTTTAATGTTGAATTAATAATACATTAATAATAATAAATACATGTTAAATATAAGATGATTCTATATTATTATCTCTAATAATTCTCTGACCCTTGTTCTTCACAAGAAAGCTCTTCCTTTCTCAATAACTCATCAAGGCCAAAAAAAAAAAAAAAAAATACATGGCACTGAGCTGGGCCCCTTAAGTCTGCCCTCCAATGCAAAGAGGGTAAAGAATAAAAATAAATTTCTCATCTGACATACAAAACAAAATAAAAATAGCAATAGTACATAAAATCATAATAAAATAATACAAAAATACATCCCTCTCTACGCCAGTGCCAAGCACTGATGTAAATATTTTCCATAGATTGACATATATTCCATATGGCGATTCCATAAGCAGATCCATCATTATCTCCACTTTATATCTGAAGAAACTGAAGCAAAAATCAAGGTGACACAACTAGCAAAGTGTCCTAAGACAGTCTGGCTCCATAGCTGTCTCCTTCGACATTATGTGACTTCTTCCATCTCAGAATCATTCTGAAGACAACCAAGAGGAAAAGAGACAGTTTCGTTTTATCTTTTACATGCTGCTCTCATTTGATCCTGTGTTCCAGTTGTGACTTTACAGAACATAGAATACTGTGATGAAAAGGGAAGGGCCCACCGTTTACTGAGCTCAGTCATGCTCTTTTTGGTCGAGTACAATTTGTACTGAGAAGCCTAAAGGTGTGGAACTTGGATCTTAGATGAATTATTGGTAAAGTTCAAGGGTCAAAGCGAACAGGCTCTGGAGCAGCTTGGTTTATTTCCTTCTCTTAGATTTAATTACTTCTAAAATTTTTATCCCTATTTATAAGCAAATATAATTATTTTCATTATTTTTCAAGGACTCTCTTATTTATTTGAAGTCATTTGCAACAAGCAAATTGAACTAGAATGAGATCCAAGAGGCTCTTCTTCATTTACACTTTTCCACTAACACACAGATGAGACAGTTTAGAAGACTACCTTCGATGCTACAACAGTTGTGGTATGTTGACTGCAGCAGGGTATAGCCACATAGTTTTGCATTTCTTACCTGAATTTAATGGGTTTTGAATTCTTTATTTCATAGATTAGAAAAATTAGTGTTTCATGGGATACTATGTCCAGAAAAGAAAGTTAAAGTGAAGTCGCTCAGTTGTGGCCGACGCTTTGCGACCCCACGGACTGTAGCCTACCATGCTCCTCTGTCCGCGGGATTTTCCAGGCAAGAGTACTGGAGTGGGTTGCCATATCCTTCTCCAGGGGATCTTCCTGACCCAGGGATTGAACCCTGGTCTCTGGCATTGTAGGCAGATGCTTTATCATCTGAGCCACCAGGGAAGTCAATTAAAGCTTTAATCTTTCAATTAAAAAACCTTAATATTTCTAAAGCATTATGAGTTGTAGTGAATTTAAAAAACAGGTTTATATATGTGTATCATTCTACCAACAATTGGATAAGGAAAAATTAAAAGAAAATACTCCTGAATTGGCAGGGTACTCAAGAATAAATATATTGGTATTCTGAGTGTACTCAAAGAATTCTAAAATAGATATGTAGGACAAATCGTCAATGCTTTGATCCAGCAAGATTCTTTTTTTTTTCTTTTTAATTGTGATTTCTTAAAGTTTTATCTTCTTTTCTTCTCACTGTCATTTGGAGCATCTCTTTCAGACGAGTTTTGAAATCCTAAACTAAAGAAAAAATTAACAATATATTTGACTTGTAGTGTTACACTTTGCAGGTCTTCAGGATTCCGAAAGTGTTCAGAAACCTTAAGAGATATTTCTCTCCATCTGGTAGATTCTGGTGTCTTCCAGGCTGGATACAAGTTCTAGGACCTGGGTCTGAGATGAAGGCCATGACTTCTGACCAGTAAGAATGTAGCCAGAGGCTCACTGGCATTGTATTTCTAAACAGAGCCAAATTAAACCACATTATTACACATTAGTGATACTACAGCTTCCTAGAAAATTAAGTGTGTTTTGTTATTACAGGAACGCACTGACAATTAGTAGATGTGCTTGATTTAAAATTTTAATGTGTTTATTCACTGTTAATATTGTACGACGTTATCCCCCACAATTTCTGTCTTTTCAGCAGCTTCATTATAAGAGAACAACACCTATAGGCAGAGAAAGCTATGATTGACACATGTACGATTAAAGTATTGCATAGCAAGTTTGTTTTTTTAAGTATGAGACATCTCCTTGGTAAAATATGCCTACTGTAACTGGAATAACTTTGTCCTCTAAACAATTAGTAGATGGGTTAGTTGAAAACGAAGCATTTTTTTTTAGTTAGTTATATGAGAATAAAAAGGAAGCTCTTCAGAGGCAGAGGACTGGCCACAGAGGGACAAAATGATGCCCACTCACACGGATGTAACGCCCACATGGGAAATGGTAAAATATGCTTCCCCTCACCTCTGAGTCTGAGTTGTAGGAAGCCTGTGAATGCAATGTAAAAATAGAAAAGTAAATAGCAAGCATTAAAAAAAAGTTAGTTGCTCAATTGTGTCCAACTCTTTGTGACCGCATGGACTGTAGCCTGCTAGGCTCCTCTGTCCATGGGATTCTGTAGGTGAGAATACTGGAATGAGTTGGCCTGCACTTCTCCAAGGGATCTTGCCAACCCAGGGATTGAACCTTGCGTTCCCACATTGAGGGCGAATTCTTTACTCTCTGAGACAGGAGGGAAGCCAACATGAGTCCCAAGGAATTCCTTTTACTCAAGTCCGTGGTGCCTGTAAGTGACATAGAGCAGTCAGCCCTGCAAGTGGTGACGGACCCACAGCCTCGGTCCTCAGGAGCACAGGATGCCTTGGTCAGCGGACTCACGTCCGTTCTCACTGAGCAGAAAGACAGGGGTGCTGGAGATCTGGCCTGAGGACGGTGGTTCCTGGGCTGCTTTTTCAGCTCGGGACTGTGTGGTGGCTGCAGCAGGGTGCTCGGGGGTGCTCAGGGGTGCCTGGGTGATGGGTGAGGACCTAGATGGCAGACCTTGGTGCAGCCGCCATGGGGCAGCACCCTCTCAAGTCACCCCTGGAGACTTTGGATGGAAGCCAGTCCTGGGCTCTCTTCCTCTTCGTGTCCGAGTAGGTCAGATGCTAAAGAAGTGGGCTTCAGTGTAGGTCTTTGTTGTAACCTAGGAGCCTGAGGGACAGCCAGTGACAGCCAGCGACTTTGTGATTCCTGCGCTTTAGACCCACCTGTCTTCTCAGATTTACTTTTCTGGGGTATACTTGGGATATTTAGGCCAGTTAGGAATTCCATGAGAACTTTTGGCTGGTACCATTGAACTGTACCCATCATCAGACAATAATGAGCATGATAGTAAAAGTATAATGATATTTTACCTAATAGGCACTTAAATTTCTAATGTTTGGAGTCCAATGTGTAGACTCATTGAAATAAATCATTGAAAGCAATTTGGAAAGGTTTTAAATCATATCTATAGAGACAAATATTAATATGTTAGGCTCTTCAAAAATGTAAAAAGTCACTTTCACAGAAAACATCATTTTGAGTTGCTGAGATACATCCTGCTCTTTGTTCTTCAAGTGAGTAGTGGAATGAAACAGCTTTATTTTAATTGATATTTCCAAAAAGTGGAAAAGCTTCAAAAGTGGTATGTTTTCTCATAAAATCACTACAAAGAAAGTCACTTTTTAGGAGAGAGAATTTGTTTTATTACTGTTATAATATTTCCCCAGATGACTGCAATGTATAATCACTTCTAAAAATTTAGAAAATATAAAA
Source organism: Cervus canadensis (assembly GCF_019320065.1). NCBI lineage: Eukaryota > Metazoa > Chordata > Mammalia > Artiodactyla > Cervidae > Cervus > Cervus canadensis. The sequence continues at coordinate 86,838,124 of NC_057390.1, read as the reverse complement.
TATATATTAAAGTTACACTAATTACATTACCCAGATAAATCAAGTGTTAATGTTAGTGATGTTTGTTCAAACGCATGTGTGATTACATGTATGGATAACATGGATGACACTTTATCTATTATCCTTAGTTTCCACTGGGGTTCACTCCTGGTGTTGTATACTCTATGGGTTTCAACAATGCCTGATGACGTATATCCATCATTACAGCTTCATAACGGGTAGTTTCAGTGCCCCAAGCATTCTCTGTGCTCCATCTAGTCATCTCTCTCTTCCTCTAAAACCTGGAGACAGCTGATGTTCACTATTTCCATAGTTTTACCTTCCTGCTTTGGGTTTCTTGGGTCCATCAGATACAGAAAGAAGAGTCTGCATAGCTATTTCATAGCCCATTTCACGTTTCCTGTTTCTTTCTGAGCACATGGCCACCCAGCTAGAGCTCACATTTCCCAGTTTTCCTGTAGATGTGGGCCCATGTCTAGGTTTTGGACAATAGAATGCGAACAGAAATTATATATGGAACCGCCACTACTCTTGATAAAGAAAGTTTTCCCCTCTCCATGGCTTGGAGCCAAATGTGGTGGTGAATCTTGATGTCTGCAGACACAGAGGACAGAGACTGGGAATGAGGGAATGAGAAGGGACAAGAAGTAGGCTTTTGAGTAACTCAAGAGGAAGACCAGGCTCACCAGTCTGATCAGTTGTAATGCTACCTGAGAAGTAAACTCCTGTTCTATAAAAGATTTTGTGCTCAGGGGCCTTTGTTACAGCATCTTAAACTTTACCCTAACACACTATTCTTTTATTAAGCCTGAACACAATTTTATTCTATTTACATACTAATTGGAAGCATCATGCTGATATTTTCTGTTTTATATATTCTATGTCAGATTTTTCTTTTTTTTTGTCAGATTTTTCTAAATGCTATTTTTGTTAAATATACATGAACATGAGAGTATTAGCAATATTTTTTCTTTTCATCAAGCCTCAAATGAGTTGGCTTTATTGACATTATTTACTTTTGAAAGTTTGACAAACTCCCCTTATATACTTCTCGTGGGGTGGTAATAACAGGGATGCTTAAGCCTTTGATTTTCTATTCAGTGTATTTCACAAAAATTATATTGCTTCTTTTCTCTTCTGTGGTCTTTAGACTACTAATGTTTTCATTTTAAAAATCAACTTTTAAATAAGTCTTCAAATTCATAGTCATATATTTGGTAAATTATTCTCTTAGTGTCCATAATGTTTTCTCTGTGATTACTGATTAATTTTAAGCTCTCTGAACACAGTGACTCCTGGGGTGGAGTTTGCACATGTGGGATCCTGTTTTGCTTCACTGCATCCCTGCAGAACACCAGTGAAGGTCCCCTCCGCACAAGGATCGCTAGCATCTGTGGTTCTCACTACAGTCATGGGGATGGGAGCTGAGTCTCCACCAGGACATAAGAAACTTTAAGTCAGACTTTTCTAGACTCATTAAGAATTCAAATGAGGGGTTGAGTTAAAAACAAACACTGAGGCTTTGCTGGCAGCTGTAGGTTTAGGAAGCCCACACAATTTGTATTACCTCTGTTTGTAATCAGCCATTGGAAGAAACTGAAATTTGCCCCCTTCAGCTGCTCTTGGGAATGACTGCAGGACTCGGTTTATGCAAAGAGGAGCATCAGAAGAGTGTCTACATTAGACTTAGAACAATGACTCTCCTTGTACAGAAAAAAATGATATGAGCTTTGCTAGCCTTGCCTGACTTGGTTTTAAAAAAGGCAAAGGAACCAGAGGTCAAATTGCCAACATCCGCTGGATCATTGAAAAAGCAAGAGAGTTCCAGAGAAACATCTATTTCTGCTTTATTGACTACGCCAAAGCCTTTGACTGTGTGGATCGTAATAAACTGTGGAAAATTTTGAAAGAGATGGGAATACCAGACCACCTGACCTGCCTCTTGAGAAACCTGTATGCAGGTCAGGAAGCAAGAGTTAGAACTGGATATGGAACAACAGACTGGTTCCAAATAGGAAAAGAAGTACATCAAGTCTGTATATTGTCACCCTGCTTATTTAACTTATATGCAGAGTACATCATGAGAAATGCTGGGCTGGAAGAAGCACCAGCTGGAATCAAGATTGCTGGGAGAAATATCAATAACCTCAGATATGCAGATGACACCACCCTTATGGCAGAAAGTGAAAATGAACTAAAAAGCCTCTTGATGAAAGTGAAAGAGGAGAGTGAAAAAGTTGGCTTAAAGCTCAACATTCAGAAAACTTGGATCATGGCATCTGGTCCCATCACTTCATGGGAAATGGATGGGGAAACAGTGGAAACAGTGTTAGACTTTATTTTTTTGGACTCCAAAATCAGTGCAGATGGTGACTGCAGCCATGAAATTAAAAGACACTTACTCCTTGGAAGGAAAGTTATGACCAACCTAGATGGCATATTTAAAAGCAGAGACATTACTTTGCCAACATGGTCCTTCTAGTCAAGGCTATGGTTTTTCTAGTAGTCATGTGTGTATGTGAGAGTTGAACTGCGAAGAAACCTGAGTGCTGAAGAATTGATGCTTTTGAACTGTGCTGTTGGAGAGGACTCTTGAGAGTCCCTTGGACTGCAAGAAGATCCAACCAGTCCATCCTAAAGGAGATCAGTCCTGAGTGTTCATTGGAAGGACTGATGTTGAAGCTGAAACTCCAATACTTTGGCCACCTCCTGCGAAGAGTTGACTCATTGGAAAAGACCCTAATGTTGGGAAAGATTGGAGGCAGGAGGAAAAGGGGACGACAGAGGATGAGATGGCTGGATGGCATCACCAACTCGATGGACATGAGTTTGGGTGGACTCTGGGAGTTGGTGATGGACAGGGAGGCCTGGGGTGCTGCAATTCATGGGGTGGCAAAGAGTCGGACACAACTGAGAGACTGAACTGAACTGAACTGTGTCTTGCCTAAGAGCTCAGTAGGCAAAGAATCTGCCTGCAATGCAGGAGATACAGGATACAGGGATTTGATCCCTGGGTCCAGAAGATCTCCTAGAGAAAGAAATGGCCACCCACTCCAGTAGTCTTGCCTGGAGAATTCCACTGGCAGAGGAGCCTGGAGGGCTATAATCCATGGTGTTGCAAAGAGTCAGATGTGACTGAGCGACTTTGCTATCACTTTCAGTCTTTTTTGAAACAAGAAAAGCATTGCCACAACAGGTATTAAGAAAAGATGGGGGGGAGGAGCCAAGATGGCGGAGGAGTAGGACGGGGAGACCACTTTCTCTCCTACAAATTCATCAAAAGAATGACTGAATGCAGAGCAAACTTCACAAAACAACTTCTGATCGCTAGCTGAGGTCATCAGGCGCCCAGAAAAGCAGACCATTGTCTTCGAAAGGAGGTAGGACAAAATATAGAGGATAAAAAGTGAGACAAAAGAGCTAAGG